>NC_080425.1:10564874-10608442 GCF_029873635.1 Malania oleifera | reverse complement strand
TCCCCCCTCAGCCCCTCCCCATACCCCATCCTTTGTGAACATAACTATAACGTTTTGGAAACAGCTTATGATGAGAAAAGATCTATCTTCAATCTTCAAAAACTATGAATGAATTTGGGAAATCTTGGGAGGCGGGTTGGTCAACGAACGGATGGTGACCTAATTCCCCTTTACCTAGTAAGAAAACAGAGAAAAAAAATAAAAAAAAAAGAAAGAATAAGAAGAGAAAAAAGAAAAGAAGACGGGAAAACAAGCCCGTTCCTAAGTTCCTAAGGATAAAATTTGCTATGACAAGACCAACAAACAACAAAGACTATAAGACTGCTCTGGCAAAAAGGTAATTCGAAATCTAGTGCCAATGACTGCCTTATATATATATTAAATATTGTGCTATTAGATGGCCAATGGAATTTAATAGAGTAATGGTTTGCAAATCAGCTAAGAAATCATAATAGGACAAAAAGCTAGAAGGCCACTCTTACGAGGCACTATAGATGTTAAGGATAATTGAATTGATATGATACAATTAGTTCGTAATATGAATCAAGTGAGAAGAGGTTGGGGCCCCCCCTTATAGTTGCTGTTATTTACTTTAAAAAAAAACATAATAAAATAATTTTAAAAACTTGCTTGGGACAATGAGGAAAGCTCTCCTCATCCCTCCTTAAAATAATTTCTTACAAATGATGCCATAACTGAATCCAACCAATGATTAATACATGAATACCCATAACCCATCAAACATGCCATCTTTATGAATCCTTCTGAGCACTTCCAATGAGTTATTCAAAGTTTTATTCAAAAAAGGCCAAAGATTGGCTAATCAAAGTAACTAAACAAAATACAATTATTTATTGAAATAAGATGAAGGGTTAATGAAGAGTTTTTAGAATCCCTTAGAACGGCTAAAAAAAAAGAGAAAAAGGATTCAGAATAGAAATAGAAAGTAGAATGAAGCTAGGATGGCAAAGGTAGCTAGAATCAAAAATCTCTTGCTGAAAAATGAAAAGATTAAAAAATCAAAAGAATTGAAATGCAAGAATGAAACAATGATAGAAGAACCTTTCGATCCCCTATCCTCTAAAATCCTCTACAGTATCTGAGAAATATTATAATATTTCTAAATTACGAGGATAAATAAGAAAATTATCTCTAGAAATTAGAGAAATTCACAAAAGAAAAGGTTGATAAAAGAAAGACTTAAAATAAAATGATCTCAAAAATTCAAGTTGAAATAAAGGAAAAGATCAGTTATAAAAACCCTTCACAAAAGGAAGGCAAACTTTGACAAAGGATGATAGAGCTCACAAAGATGGTCTCTAAATACAAAGGGCAATTATTGTTTAATGGAATTGAAAAATAAAAATAAAAAGAATCCTTTTACAACGGGTTATTTTTCGAAAACCCAAAGATTATAAAGAAAAACTTAACACACATCCTCTGTCACCTCTAATATGCCCTACACTCACACAATATGTTTTCAATGTAAGAAATGGGCATATAAAGTTTGAAGGTTCCATTTAAGAGAAGGGTGTGAAAACTAACAAGGTCTGGAGAATAAGGAAACATCCTTTATTAAAAACCCAACCGACCCCAAAAGGGTATGGGTACCAAGATTAAAGACGAGTTCGTACACAAAAAACTCATGGATTAAGTCATTTCCGCTTCAACTTGAGAAGAAACTTAATTCATTATCACAAACGAACTAGTTGAAATAGAAAAACTTAAAGGATGAGTTAGGAACTTATATAACAAATGCAAAGTTGGCATTGTTGGCAAAATCATCGGATGAATTTTTTACAAATGGCTTTAACTTAAGAAATATTAAGAAACTATCAAATTGACTTGTTACATTTACATAAGTACCTTATAGCAAGATATTGGATAATGACAGCCTATATGCTACATGCTTACATGCCTATTGATATGCTGCTATAATTGCTACTAGTATGACTTAACTTGTAACTGACTTGCCTTATATGATAATTTTTATGGGCTCACTATGTTGAAATTTGAGCATGAGATTATTTGAGCATAAGCATGAATTATAATATGAAGATTAATTATATAATTCTTAAACCATGCATCACATTATAACTTACTACTTACTTGTCTCTTTATATTTGATAATCCATGAGTTATAAGATATATAGTTATATTGGTATCCATGAGCTATGCAATTATGGTGATTATGACTTTGGGTACCTATAAAGTACTTTGGTATCCATGAATATTTTAATTGATATCAAAATTTAAAAAAAGCTTACTTTATATCCACAAATCTAAAAAGTTAAATTGTTTTTTTGAGTCATGACAAAGTATGATTAGATCTATAAGCATGGTATGACATTAATGATATGGAATGATAATTGATATTTGATACATATTAAATCAATATTTTGAACATGGGATGATAAAGCATAATTGGTAAACAAACTTAATGTATTGAAAATTCAGAGGGAGTGTTATGGACTTATTACTTATATTATAATTGTTTCCCTATTATTTAATCATTGATATCCTAATTATAAAACTTTAAATTGATATCATGATTAAATTTTTAATTGGTAATCATAAAACCAACATTTTCGTACTTGACAAATGTCCAAAGGAAAAAGGCGTTAGTAAAATTGTGACAACAACTCATTACATAACTATTAAAACACACTATACATAATTATTGAAAAATAATAAATTGAGTGTGTACATATGTTTGATATGCAACCTGTTTTGATTTAAAATGCTCAAAATGTGATTTTCTTTTCTTTTGAACTTAATCATTTTTTTTCGTCTTTTTGAAGTGATGTCCAAAAGGGGGAGAGTTTTAAGAAAGCAAAATTGAGCATGGTATTGCCCAACAATTGAGCAGCATGAACATAATATTTATCAAAAGGAGGAGAAGTACGTAATATTGATTGATAACTGAATGAAGTATGAGCATGATTATAAGGAGTTGTGAAAATTGACATTGATCTGCAAATATTGTTAAGACAACTTAGTGAAAGACGGAGTTCCTTTGTAAGCCACAACAACCATTATTTGCTTCTTATTGTCATCATCATCAAAGAGAAAGATTGTTGGCCTTACAAGGCTTAATATACCTTAATATCCTATTTTTTATATGCTCACAAACCATTAGAAATTACATGCTTTTTTTACATGATGTTTTTTTTAGGACTCAATGAGGAATGCCGGTTAGAGAATTCATGAGCTTGTATTTCAAATAAGGATAATTATAATCAAGCTTGAGGCATGGATTAGAGACTTGAAGATCATGAGAGCATTGCCATTAAGAAAAAGCTTTCACGATATAGCTCAAAGTGATTCACATGGAAAGCTCAAGATCACTGGAGCTCAAAGTGATGAAAGATCGATAGAGAGAGAAAGAATTGAAAACTTCGCCATCAAATTCAGGATCATTGAAGCTTCACAAATTTCCAAAGCAAAGAAGATCAAAGAAGTCTTTAGGAAAACTTTTGTAAGTATTTTTAAATATAAGTTCAAATAATGATTTTTCATTTGGAAGCCATTAGGCAAAGACATACTTAGAAACCTAGTTTAAGTATTGAACATATTTTTCAAAGCTTACAAGTTCATATTCCAGATAATTAAGTAATGGTCAGAGAAATTAAAAGTGTCTTAAAAAAAGGAATAATAGGGTTGACACTTACGACTGTCTGTCCTATGGGGACAGACGCCTGACATTTTAAAATAATATTAAATTAATAGACATAGAAGCTGATAAACGACTATCATTCTTGCCAGATGACTTCCAGTGACAAATGAGACGCGTTCGTGTGTGTGCCAGCCGCGCGACTGCCACCATTTGAAATGATTTGTTTAAAGCGGAGTTGTTCGAATGACAGACGACCTTGCCCCTGAGGACATCCGACTACAACCTTTCCTATTGTGACATTGTGTGGAATACTTGGATAGCCGAGTGATAGAGATCCTACAGTCCGTCTGTCTCTGGGCAAAATTTCAAATTTCCTCAACGAGCATATTTTATAAAATTTCAAAATTGCTTGGAAAACCTAACTCAAATTATGGTAAAAAAAAACCTGGACCCTACTCTACTCCTCCTCCATGTCAACTTGGGGAACCAGTAAGAACCTTTCTCATCTATAAAAATAACCCTCCGATACATCTGATTTAATATCAAGAAATCAATTCCATCACATTCAATCAGCAACTCGAAATTCCCAGATTCTCTCTCGTCTCATGAAGTCTCAAGCATTCTGAAGTTCTTGAAAAAAAAAGCGCACATCTTGCCGAAGTTGCTAAAGTCTTACTTTCTGATTTCGCACTGAATCTGATATTGGTGCTCAAATATTAAAATTCTTTCATCTCATTGAAAGATTCCTATCCTACGGGTGATAAAACTCTAAGAGCTTCAAAGAGCTTCAAATTGTGAATTTATATATCTAAATTTTATTAAAGTATAATATTGTGTTGTAAAGGTTGTGACTAATCATAATTTCAGCCTTTGAGGATCGAATTCTTTGTACCATAGTTTGGCTGTATTAATGGTAGATTGCGATTCTGATGGTTAGATCATTGCGAAGCAGAGGATATTCTCTAGAGAGGCAGCTCTAGCCTAATTGAATGAGTGACCCGAACAAGTTACAACCATCGTTTGGAGAGATTGCGGGCGCCTAGCCCTACTGAAAGAGTTTGAAACGTAATTTTCCGTCCCGTAAAGTAACTTAATTTATAATCCTTTGTTGTTTGCCAAAGTCGAGGACGGCGGGTGGGTATAACCGAACCTCATAAAAATCTCAATCTCACTCTCTCTCTTTCCCTTACTCTTTATTTTTTGACATATTTATATTGCTTAGGTGATGGTTAATCCATACAAACTACATACTTTTGAAGTTTAAATCAACTCCCTGTTCATTTTGATTTGGGATTGCAGAAACCGAAAGGGGAGTACTTTGGTTTATCAAGACTTTGTGTGAAACCTCAATAGGCATGGTGTTGTTGGTTAACAACCCAACAAAAATTAACCAAGAGGTATTTAATTTGAGTTGTTTGGATTTGCGTTGTGGATTGGCTTGAAGAAACCATTTTCATATATCTACCAAACAATGTCTTTAGTTTCAAATTTCTCTACCCAGAGACGCTGGACCACAAAATGCTGAAAGTTTAAACTAAATATAGTATTAATTGTAGTTGAAATGTTTTTAATTTTGTCTTTAGTGGAATATTTATTATATTTCAAAGATGCTGATCTTTCAATCTTTCCTTATCTACATATTGTTGTTAGTTAGCCTTTACTTTGGCCAATCAATTGGTTGTTTGATTGTGACCTTTGTCTTTTTCATCTTTGTTTTGTTGTTGTGGATTAATAGATCCTTAAGCTTTTATGGAACGAATCAATTAAGACTTAAAAGATTTCCGGCTTCTTAAAGAGACTTAAAAGAATTTTAAAAAAATAAACCCCAATTCAACCCGCTCTTTTGGGACTTCACACCTACTTTCAAGCTTCATCAAGAGCTCGAGGGCGGAGATATGCTCTAGTGCCACATCTGTTCCGTGGGGATCATATTAGTCAAAAGGAAGTGCTAAGATTTCATATACAGTATGTATTGCTTTCGATTTTGTTTTATACATTGTTGCAAGATATTCCTGTATATAGTTAATGTTTTAGTTTTATAGGATATAGTTTGGTTTTAAAAGAGAATTTTGGTTTGTAATTGGTAATCCTCCGAGAACCATAAATGTAACCCACGGTTATTCCTCTCTCCGCCATAAGTGAGGGGCAATTAATAAAATAAGTGCGAATTTTTCCTCAAGGTATGGTATATAACATTAGATAGCAAATTTCCAGATGAATTTTTTTATATACGGGGAGAATGTAAAGACCCAGAAAAATAATAGCATTAAATAATAATAGGTAAAAATGGAGAATAAAGGAAAAGAAAAGAAGGAAAAAGTAATTATATAAAGGGCATTATCACAGAATTTGTCGATGACCCAGGAATCCTCGTCAACTAACGACTGTCCTTGCTAGATCTCATCGACGAAGTACACATGTCTCCGTCGACGAGAAGAGACTAAGAAAACATGAAATTCAAGCCATTAAGGGTTCATTGACGAACTCATTATCTTTCGTCGATGAACACCCTTCTGCGACTTGTCGATAAGTAACATGTCTCATCAACGAGCCACACTAGCTAGCAGTCTATATACCATAAAAAAATACGCAAAAATCAGATTTTTCACAACGAGTGGTTTCATTTTCTTTTTCATCATCCTTCTCTCTCTCTAAAGCTAAGCTTCAGCTTCTTCCTCCTTCTTTCTCCTCCTTCGTCTCTACAAACAAAATCTGGCTTCGTTTTTCCCGTTTTTCTTTTTTTTTTCCCCATTTCGACGATTGGAAGTTGCACGATGATCCCCGGGGGAGATTCTCTACAACTTAGCTAGAGCGAATTTTCTGATTGGTGGGTTCTTGGTCACCATCCCAAATCAGTGTAAGTAATAGCTGTTTTTAGGATTTATTGTGTTATTTGGAATATGAGAACCTAGGAAAGGTGTTAGATGGTAATATATTGGGGTTTGGAGTTGATGAACTGGCATTAATGCAATTTTAGGGTTTGGAGTTCTGAACGTTGTAAGCATGGTTAGGATTTTGTAAAAAGTTTCTCAGGAAATTAAGTAAGGAAGGGAATAGATTAAGTCGGATATTTTTAGAAACATTTAACGTATATTATATAGTATTTGTTTTAATTAAGAAATTATATGTATGAAATAATTGTTTTTTGGGACTAATAATGTTGAACTGAGGAAAACCTTGATTTTTAGGTTTCATCTTATTTTGTCACTAAATATTTGTTTCTAGGTCAGATAATATGATATAGTAGTACTCTTCTTCACTTGTGTGGCGTGAGGAGATAGATTTTTTACTTGATGCAGATTAAATATGTCAGAATATTTTATGTTTTCATAAACAAGTTATGATTTTGACAATAGTTTTAGAAGATATGATGATTAATATAGAAAAGATTTTATTTTTAGGAGATTATATGTTAATACAGTCGACGCAAAAGCCATGACAGAAGCCACCGAGGTAGGGCAGCGTGCCATGATAGGAACAAATGAGCCGCGCAAATGTTTGTGATCAGTTTTAATATGACATTTATTCAAAATGATGAAATGACAGCTTTTCTTCAGAAATATGTAAAAGCCAGATTTTATTTCAGAAATATGAAAATGTTTTATATGAACAGAAATTCTCGATTATGTGAATGTATTATATGGTGACAGAACCGGATGGTTACGAATGTTAGAGCACAGTACTATTGCTTAGCTAGCTAGATCGAAGAGAAGGATACCCACTTGTGGTCCGACCCATTAGAGGTTGACGAAGAGTAGGATGGGCGGACCAGATTGGTGTTAGCCAATAGTGCAACCACACTATTCAGAATGTGGGTCGGAGGTCGACTAGCCCCAAAGTGTAGGCAAGCGAGTAGAATAACCTCTGTATTGACCCCTTAGAGGTTTGAAGGAGAGTACGATGGGCAGGCCAGGATGGGTGGGGCAATCATGCGTAGTGTATGTCATGTTTGACTTAACTTGGTAGGCCAGCCAGCGTTAAGTCCAGCCTACGGGCCGCACAACCCGAATCATGCGGAGTTAATTCATGATATGCAGATATACATCCAGGGTATAATTTCAGTAATATATGAATTTAACGGATGATTTTAATGATACGAAAAATTCATTATGATATAGTAAGATTATGTTTAAAAGTATAGATTTTCATGTGATATCAGTTACAGGTTAAAATATACATTACAATTATATTATTTGCAATATTGTTTAGAATATGATAAAACTCATGTTGTCACACACACTGATATTAGTTTATTTCCCATACTGAGAGGTGTCTCACCCCAGCATTACAAACATTTTTAGGAAATCCCGACAAACGAGTGGAGCGAGTTCCGCGATAGAGGAGTTTGTTGGTATTACCCCAATTGTAGGGTAAGTAATCATGTCGAAGATAGGATGGATTTTTGGGGTATATATGTGTATATGTAGAACATTGAAACTCTGGTATTGTATATAAGTCAGGTATATTATAGTTCCGCTGCCTAATGACATGTATGTATAAATAGGTAAATCCCCGGTATCTATGGGTCCGGGTTGACTTTGACTACGTTTTTGGTATCAGAGTATTAATAGTTTGTGGGAAAAAAATAATAAAACTGTAACGACCTCAAATTTCTTCTATATTTTATTTTTATTTTTATTTTATTATTATTATTATTATTATTATTATTATTATTATTATTATTATTTTCACATACTAATAATACTCTGATACCATAAAACGTAGTCAAAGTCAACCCAGACCCATGGGTACTAAGGATTTACCTATTTATACATACATGTCATCTAAGCAGAGAAACTATAACATACTTAACTTGTATACAATACCAGAGATTCACTATTCTACATATACACATATAGACCCCAAAAATCCATCCTGTCTCTGGCACAATTACTTACCCTGCAACTAGGGTAATACCAACAAACTCCTCTATCACGAAGCTCACTCCACTTGTCTGTCAGGATTTCCTAAAATATTTGTAATGCTGGGGGTGAAACACCTCTCGGTAAGGGAAATAGACTAATATCAGTGTGTGGCAACGTGAGTTTTATCATATTATAAACATATACTGAAAATAATATAACTGTAATATATATTTTAAGTTGTAACTGATATCACATGAAAATCTATACTTTTAAACATAATCTTACTATATCATAATGAATTTTCGTATCATTAAAATCATCCATTAAATTTGTATATTACTAAAATTATATTCTGGATGTATATTTACATATCATGAATTAACCCTGCATGATTAGGGTTGTGGGCCCGTAGGTTGGACTTAACGCTAGCTGGCCTACCAAGTTAAGTCAAACATGACATAACTATGCATGATTGCCCACTCATCCTGGCTTGCCCATCCTACTCTCCGTAAAACCTTTAACGGGTCAGTACACAGAGGGTATCCTGCTCATCGCCTACACTTTGGGGCTAATCGGCCTCCAACCCACACTTCTTGAGTAGTGTGGTTGCACTATCGGTTATACACCAATCTGATCCGCCCATCCTACTCTCTGTAAACCTCTGTCGGCACACAGTGGGTATCCTGCTCTCCAATCTGGCTAGCTAGCTATGCTACCATGCTCATAACATATGTAGCCATCCAAGTTATGTTACTATATAATACATTTCACATAATATATTTCTATTCATAAATAACATTTTCATATTTCTGAAATAAAATATGGCTTTTACATATTTCTAAATAAAAGTTGTCATTTCATAAAATATGAATAAATTGTCATATTAAAAGTGATTACGGCATCTGCGCCGACTTACCATATCATGGCATCTACACCAGCTATTATTACACGGCAGCTACGCCATCTATCATTACCCGGCATCTGTGCCAACTTTCATATCATAATATACTATAAATATCTTAGCTTCTGTACTATTTATGATCTTTCTAAAAATTACTGTAAAATCATACTTATTCTATGAATATAACATATTCTGACACACTGTAATTCCATTAAACTTATACTCATACCATACGAGTGAGTTCTACTCTGTATTATATACTATAATATGCTATAAAATATGTTTTCTCTCTTCAATACTAGTATTACCAAAAACTACATTAATTCATAAATAAATTTCTAAAAATACCTTACTTAATATATTCCCTTACCTGTTTCTTGTTGAGCCTATTGAAATTCTAATCTACGCCCCATAGTGTTCGAAACTCAAAATGCTGAAATTATATTTTTCCAAAATTAATCAACTCAATCTCCAGAATATTATCATTTAATATTCCCTAGGTTCCAAATACTCAAATTTTACAATTAAAATTAATATTTAACACCCTCACCTCAATTTTGGAGTGATGCCCCTGAACCCCAAATTGAAAATCTACTCCACCTAAGTTGCAGAGAATTCTCCCACAAACCTCGTGGTGGTTCCTGATCGTCGAAATGGGATTTAACAAACCGGAAATCGACGGAAAATGAAGGTAGGGTTGTAGGGTTTGGTGAGAGAGAGAGTGTGTGTGTTTTGTTTTTAATTTACAAATTAAGCTCGCGGGTTCTTTATAACCTCAGCACTGCTAGACAAAACTGTTGATGGTTTTTCTAGGCGTCACAAAAACCGTCAACGGTTTGGTCTTTAAACAATCCTTTTTAACCATTTACCCTGTTACCCTACCGTGGTAAAAAGAAAACCATCGACGGTTTTCTGCGCCCCTCTCCAAACCGTTGATAGTTTGGGCTTCCCAAATCGAATTTCCTTATTTTCCTGATTTATTTTAATTATTATATGTTTTGGGCTTCTGCATTCTCCCCTCCTTTTAAAAATTTTGTTCTTGAAATTTGCTGACTATACATGTACTAACTTCTAAAGGAAAAATTTGCTGTACTTTTATTAATCACCCTCACTTATGGCGGCGTAATACCGTGGTTACACATATGGTCCTAGGAGATTACAATAACTAATCAAAATTCTCCCAAGACCCACCATTTCTTATAATTCAAAAACACAATCTATACATATATTACCCTGCACTGCATAAAGTAAAATCAAAACTATACTTACCTTACCTGAACTATTACTTTACTTTTTCTGACTAATGCTGATCCCCACTGAACAGAAGTGGGTACTTTCTTCGTATTTCTCCTCTAGCTCCCACAAAACTTCCTCTATTGCATTATTCCTCCACAATACCTTCACTAGTGGAATTTTCTTGGTGCGCAACTCTTGTTCTTTCCTATCCAGAATCTGTACTGGTATTTCTTCATATGTTAAAGTATCTTTAAGCTCCAACTTCTCATAGTTGGTCACGTGAGAGGGATCTGAGACGTATTTTCTTAGCATAGAAATATGAAACTCCCAAGTATTTCAAATGGGCCAATGTACCTAGGGTTCAGGAAAGAAAGCTCAAGAAAGAAAGGTGAGAGCATAAAGCTCTCTCATGTCTCTCTCTATGCCCCTCGTTCCTCCTCCGCCTTCCTCCTCTCTCACTTCAATTTTCTTGGCAAATATTCAGCCGATTGAAAAATGGAGTTCCTATCTCCACATCCGACATTCCTACCGGAGTGGATTTGTCGCAGGAACGACATAGGCACCACTCCTGGGGAAAGGTATACTCTGTCTATTTCCTTAATTTCTCCTTAAATATTCAGTTAAATCAAAATTGGGCACCACCACGGGGTCCTAGTCTTGATCTTCGTCATTTTGGTCGAAGCAAATTTTCAATTTAGGGGTATTAGGCACCACTCCAAAGCAAGAGTGGGATTTAGGGAATTAAGAAAATTGGTTATTTTTAGGAGTTTAATTGTTATTTGAAATTTATTATCTTAGGAAATGTTAAAATAGTATTTTAATTGGGGTTAATTTGATTAAATTAGTGTTATTGAATCAGGGTTCGAGTGAGTGCCACAGACATCGTTTTGGGGTCCTTGCTGGCGTAATTCAGGAAACCAGTTAAGGGGAATATATTAAACTAGGATTTTTTAGGAAATAACCGGTGAAAAATGGAAATTTTATGTGTATATGTATATGATTTCATACGTTTGAATTGTAAATTTCTGAGCCTAAGGCTATGCTACTAGATATTATTTGCGAAAATAGAAAGTTAAAATAACAGATTTTCTAGATAATTATGTAAGAAATTAAATATACATTTTCATTATATTAATGATGAATGTGGGTTAACTTATTTTACAGTAAACATATGAAATATGTTAAATTGTGTGGCATGAGTAAAATGAAGTTTCTGTGTTGAACTAATATATATGTATGAGATGTAGGAAATATTGGAAATGTATTGAGAATTAAAATGTGATATGATTTATTCTGCATGTGTTTGAGAATGTTAAATTACAATGTATAGTTTAAGAACTCCGGTGGACCAGAATAGGCACAGTACTGCTACAGGTATTTTTGGTAGCGCTAGTGCACCCATACGTCTTAGAGAGAGTGTGGAGATGGGACGGTCGATTGTGCTGGGAAGGGTAAGGTTCCCTTGGAGTCTAGACCAGTATGGGAACATCCAACTTGAGCTACAAACTATAGAATGTCGTTGATTTAACTCTGGAGGGCCGACCAGGGTTAAGTCCACCCTACGGGGCCGCATAACTCGTCATGGGGTGAAAACATGACAGTGATTTCTCCATCGGTATAGAGAGTTCTAAATGAATAATTATTAATTTAACCAGTGATAATATGAGAACAGCAGATATGCGAATAGCATATATGAGAACAACAAATATAAAAATAGCATACGAGAATGATATAAAAACAGAGAAATGTGAAAGCTGAGAACATGAAAAGATGAATAATACAGAGATAACATCATACAGAGTAATGTAGTAGAGTATTATCAGTACTAAATATGGTAGTATTATATGTATTACGGGTGAGGTATAATATCTATCTGAAGGCTTGCTGAGAAAGGCGAGTGCCCTGATAGGTATTAGATGTAGTTGTGGGCTACATAACATATTAGGGTAGAAAAAAGCTACTTGTATGGATGGGTAAACTTACTTATTCTTGGGAGCCTTCACTATTAAACATTTGTGTGAATGTGGTGAATACGAGATAGATCATCCACCTGAGGGCTTACTGAGTAAGGTAAGTGCCCTGATATGCTTCAGTTGTGACCTAGGTTGCTTAAGGTATCAGAGCATAGGGGTGCTACTTGTATGGGCGGGTAATCACCCCAATCCTTGAGAACTCTCGTTGGTAAAATACCTTGCATGTATTTGAGTAGGAACAGAGAATCATTTCATAATTATGATTTCATTTGAAAATGATGAATATATATATATATATTGTACACAAATCTCATGATAGCCACACACTGATTTAATGTATTCCATCCTTACTAAGATGTGTCTCACCCGATAGTTGAATTTTATCTTTTAGGACCTCCCCATGATTGAGATTAGAGAGCTCGGGGTTGTTGTAGTGTTTTTTAGAGAGAGGGTATAGACTTTTGGATGTGTATATTTTAGGGTTTGTTTATGTTTTCTGAGATGTATGATTCTGAATACTAATTGTTAGAAGATGATTTTGAGATGTATATATATGTAGATACTCTGGAACATTATTGTGGAATTATTATTATTTCCGCTACATTATTAAGGTAATAAGGTATCAGATACAGGTAAATGGTTAACATGGCATGTGACGCCCCGATTTTCGTACAATTTTTTTCTCAATAATAAATAAATAATCACACGTCATCCATAACATTCACAAATCGGCCATGTCAACAATCCTACTATCATTCATACGACCCGACCCGCATTGGGTACCGGGTAAAAAGTCATTTATTTCATTATTACAACCTAACAGCGGAAAACAGTGTATTTATATCATTCAAAATACAATATCCATAGTATCTACATACACACATATACATCATTATCAAAAACTCAAAAACTACTCAACTCTAGGGGAAATTACACACCCCTAATCCAAAAACTCACCCTGTGTGTCAGGGTCCCAGCTCCCTATGATCACGGAGCTCTATCACCTAGTCTATCCATGTTCCTTGAAAAATTTAGATAATTTGGGTGAGACACATCTCAGTAAGAAGGAATAAATTATTTATAGTGTGTGGCCATATGAGTTCAATTATTATACACTTTACTTTTCCAATCATCATTTCATCTGAGAAAATATACTGATATACACATTCTCATAATCATATAGATATACAACACAAGCTTTTATAAGATTTAAAATCATTTCTCAAATTCAATGATTTCCAACACATAATTTTCCGCAAAGTTCCTGAGAATAGAGAAGATTACTCACCCATACAAATAGCTTCCTTCTACCCTAATACGTTACGCAGCCAGATATGGCCACATCTGATACCTATCAGGGCACTCACCTTACTCAGTAAGCCCTCAGGCAGAGAGTTTCACTTCACCTTAATTATTTATGTCATTAACTCACACAGTTCATTTCTCATATTTAACATTCTTTATTTCTCAATTTCCATTATTTCTTTCACTTATCATTTTAGCCAATTTTATCATTCTTTCACTTTCCATTTTCATTTTACTTTTCGGCTCATGAGTATCCTTGGTATCAAATACTAACATCGCATCTATAACTCATGGCCACCCCGAGGATATTTCTATCCACCCTATGCTTCCCCCCATAGTCAAGGTTGTGCAGCCCAAAAGTTGGATCTAACCGCGGTTGGCCTACCTAGTTAGATCAAATATAATATCACATATCGCGTCTGTAGTATGACTGGCCGGACTATAACCCTGATCTGGACTCAGAGGGCCCAAAAACCCTACACAATGGCTCAGTCGACTGTCACGCCACACGCTCCAAGAGTCCCTGTGGTTGCACTAATACCACTAGCAACGGTACCATGCTCAATATCATAACCATCCATCAGGGTTCACTACCACACACCCGTAATCATTATGGGGTATTAGCATTTCATCAATCATATTCCAATATATCACAATTCAGTTCAATATAAATATTCTCATCATTTTCTGTGCACATTTCATCATCTTGTAATAACATATATCATATTTCACGTATTTCATTTCTCATGCAAATAATTTCCACTCACAGATAAATACCACATTTCATTATTTTCTAATATCAATAATTCACAAAATCTCATTTTTCAGGCAAAACATTTCTACTCACATATAAATATTATATTTTTTTATTTTTCACTAATCACATCAATAATTCTCATTTCAATATTTTCTCGGAAATTACTCATCGTTATATTTTACACTCCAAAATATCACAATTTAAAATTACTCAAATGCCACACAATTTATCTAATATTTATATCATAATAATTTTCAGACAAAATCTTATATGCTCATTTTCACATATTAATTCAAATAACAATTCTAAAAACACTGCTATAATTTATTCCCCTTACCCGACCTATTGAGAGTCTCGCTAGAACCCCAAATCCTACGCCTTTGGCAACCAAAATTCAACTCCAAAAATTTACATTTTCCCCATATTAATTAATCTATTTCTCCAAAATAATACTCATCTAACCTTCCCTAAACTCCATTTATCTCAAATTAATATTTAAACTAACATCTAACAACCCCACTTAATTTTCTAAATTTTACCTGCGGGTCCCAAAATTATGC
Organism: Malania oleifera; assembly: GCF_029873635.1. Lineage (NCBI taxonomy): Eukaryota > Viridiplantae > Streptophyta > Magnoliopsida > Santalales > Ximeniaceae > Malania > Malania oleifera. The sequence continues at coordinate 10,593,229 of NC_080425.1, read as the reverse complement.
CTGCGACGCTCACCTGGACCCTAAATTTCAGAAATCCTACTTCAACCCCAGATGTTCAACATTTTAGCATTTTTAAATTAATCCTAATTAATTAAAAATAAGCCCCTTAATAACTCCCGTACCCCAAATTTGGGGTTTTGCACACGACGACCCCACGAGAATTCTGTCCCGCTAGACTTATAGAGAATCATCCCTAAATTCTCGTGGTGGTGTCCATTCATCGATTAGGCTTATAATTTGCAAGAAATTAAAGAAAAACAAAAAATTGGCTTACCCTAGGAGATATGCCTACACTGCTCCTATCACCGATCAGCTCCGGTATAAATGACGGCAGCGGAGAATGGAGTCCAGCGGTATCTTCCGATTTTTGATCGGGCGAAAATCTGCCACGAAATTGAGGAGAGAGGGAGAGAGAATGAGAGGAGAGAGAGAAAGAGTAACAGGTCGGGGGGGCTGCTCCTCCGCAGGAAGAAGACCTTGCAATTCAAAAAATATTCCTGAAGCTTCACAAAGCTTCAAGAATGTTAGTATATAATAATAATAATAATAATAATAATAATAATAATAATAATAATAATAATAATAATAATGATGATGATGATGACGATGATGATGATGATGATGATGATGATGATGATGATGATGATGATAATATAATATTGAATTAATATTAATAATAATATATTTTATTAATAAAAATAAAAATAAACTTTAATTATTATTTTTTTATTTTTTTATTTTAAATGTAATTAATTAACTAATTAATTAAATTTTTTTTTTTGGGTATCACTTCACTAATATTTTGTATCCTTTTTTTTTTTTTTTTTTGGGTTATTACATTCTCCCCTCTTTATAAAAATTTCGTCCTCAAAATTTGTTTATTCATCAGCTTTCCATCCTTAGAGAGAAGACACCCCAATTTTATTAATTACTCTCACTTATGGCGGAGGAATACCGTGGTTACAACGAGGGTTCTGGGAGATTACAACTTTTCCAAAATTCTCCCAAAGTCATTCGTATTTCAAAATTAAAAACCCTATCTATCCTACCTTACACTCTACAAATAAAAATATACAATATTATTCCTTTCACTTGACTGGATCAACTCTAAGCTCCACTGAATAAGTGTGGATATTTCTGGAGCATCTAATCCTCTAGTTCCCAGGAAGCCTCCTCAATGGCATGATTGCGCCACAAAACTTTCATCAGTGGAATCTTCTTCGTGCGTAACTCCTATTCCTTCCAGTTAAGAATCTGCACTGGTACTTCCTCATAAGCTAAAGTGTCTCTCAACTCCAGTGCTTCATAGCTGATCATATGGGAGGGGTCTAGGACGTGTTTCTTCAGCATAGAAACATGGAATATGTCGTGGATCCTAGATAGGACCGGTGGTAATGCTAAACGTTACTCAACTGGACCCACTCTTTCAAAAATCTCGAATGGTCCAATATACCTAGGGCTCAGCTTATCCTTCCTCCCGAACCTCATAACTCCCTTCATCGGCACTCCCTTCAGGAACACATGATCTCCTGCGTCAAACTCCAATTCTCATCGACGAGTATCAGCATAACTCTTATGCCCATTCTGCGTTGTCCTGATCCTGTCCTTGATGAGTCTGACTTTATCCTGAGTCTGCTATATCAGCTCTGGCCTCAATATCTATCTCTCTCCAACCTCATCCCAGTATAATGGGGATCGGCACCTCCTGCCATAAAGCGCCTCATACGGTGTCATCCCAATGCTAGCCTGGTAGACGTTGTTATACGCTAACTCAACCAGTGGCATATACTGTATCCAACGACCTCCAAAGTCCAGCACACATGCTCGCAGCATATCTTCCAGAATCTGTATCGTCCTCTTCGTCTACCCATCTGTCTGAGGATGAAAAGTTGTCCTGAACGACAACTGAGAACCCATGGCCCCTTGCAGACTCTTCAAAAAATGAGATGTGAACCGTGGGTCTCTATCTGAAACTATGGACACTAGGACGCCGTGGAGCCTAACTATCTCCTGGATATATAACTCAGTCAATCTGTCCATTTAGTAGCTAACTCTGATCGGCAAAAAGTGGGCAGTCTTTGTCAATCGATCCACCACTACACAGATAGCGTCATGTCCATGCAATGCCGGTGTCAATCCTGTGACGAAATCCATCGCTATATGCTCCCACTTGTGCTCAGGAATATGGAGTGGCTGCAATGATCCCACCGGTCTCTGATGCTCAGCCTTCACTTGCTGGCATGTCAAACACTAATCCACATACTGGGCTATCTACTTCTTCATGTTACTTCATCAGAAGGACTCTCGAAGTGCTTCCTCCAGAATAACCGTCTTGATCTCAGGGTCGGTAGGAACGCATAACCTGGTATGGAACCTCAAGGCTCCATCATACAAAATTCTGAACTCTGCTTCATCTTGTACCTTTCCTACAAGCTCTACTAGTTCTGCATCATTCCTTTGAGCTGCTTTAATCCTCTCCTGTAGAGTCGGCTATAAAACCAAGTTAGCAATGAACGCCTAGTGATCGCCCTTTACTAGCTCCATACCGAGCCTTTCTAGATCCATCTAGATCAGATGCTAAATCTCAACTGCAGATACAGATGAATCCACTGATTTCTGGCTCAAAGCATCAGCAACCACATTAGCCTTTCCCGGGCGGTAGCTGATAGTGTAGTCGTAATCCTTTATTAGTTCCAGCCATCTCCTTTGCCTCATATTTAATTCCTTCTACATGAACAAACATTTTAAACTCTTATGGTCAGTAAATATCTCACACCTACCCCTATATAGATAATGTCTCTAAATCTTCAGCGCGTAAACAACCGCCGCTAATTCCAGATCATGGGTAGGGTAGTTATTTTCATATTCTCTCAACTATCGTGAGGCATAAGCTATCACTCTCCCTCGCTGCATCAACACGCATCCGAGCCCTTTATGGGACACATCACTATAAATCACAAACCCCTCTTTTGCTGAAGGAATCGTCAACACGGCCACAGTGATGAGTCGCTGCTTCAATTCCGGAAGCTCTGCTCACATTCATCAGACCATTCAAACTTCACTCCCTTCCAAGTCAATCTGGTCAATGGGCCTGACAATCAACAAACTTGCAGTAGTACCCAGCCAATCCCAGGAATTTCCTGATCTCGTGCACGTTCTTTTGTCGTACCAAGTCTACTACCGCCTCAATCTTACACGGATCAATAGAAATGCCGCCCCTGGATATAATGTGTCCAAGGAAGGTAACCTGTTCCAGTCAGAACTCGTACTTCTTGTGTTGTGACTCGAAGAATAATAGCATTTTAATAATAATAAGAGGGAGAGAAATAGAAACAGAAACAAAAGGAGGCCGTAGACTTCATCGACAAACGCGGACACTGCATTTTAGAGAATATAATAAATTCGATGGATTTCCAAGACTCGTCAACGAATACAGGGCTTCGTCAACGAGTGCATAAGGAAATTCGTCGACGAATATAGGGTTTCGTCGACGAATTTAATGAAGGACTCGTTGACGAGGTGATGTGTCTGGTTGACGAATCTGGCCCTATAAATAGCTAAAAACTAATTTTTTATTCACTTTTAATGCTCCTCTCTCTCTCTCCTACGTCTCTCTCTCTCCATTCTCTCTTCGATTTTGGCCCCATTGGTCACCGGATCGAAGATTTGAGGCTACCATGGCGCTCCTAGCGAAGTTCTCTGCAAGTCTATCGAAGCGGATCGTTGGGAAAACGAAGTTGGATTTCATCCCAAATTCAAGGTAAGGCCTTTTAGCCTATTTTTGACCTTATGGTAGTTATATGAAATGATGTAGGCGATGAAATATTGATATTTTGTTCTGTTGAATATTTTTTTCAGGGAGTTGTGTAGGAGGCCCTGCGGGTGTTAGGCTAGTATTCCATAGGGGCTTTCCAATAGTTAGGTAAGAGAAATATGCTATACTAGGTATTTTTTAGAATATTACACTTTATTAAATGATGAAAATTATGTGTTACAGTATCGTGTGGCTTGTGAATATGAATATAGTATGGAGATATGTTTTACGATATTTCAGTTTTCTGATTTTACGATATTTCAATACCATGATTTCATGAACCTCAATACCATGATAATACGAATATCAGTATTATGATCATGTAGTTTCAGTACTATGATTATGCAGATGTCAGTGTTATGAGTATACAATTCTCAGTATTACGTGTGAACTACAGTTACAGTTTATGCAACATCATGGTTATTTCAGTATTTCAGAATCATTGTAAATCAGATAGATATGTATATAGAAATATATTATATGATGTGAGACCCTGTTGGACCATGCAGCTACAGAGCACAGTACCGTTGCTATAGATATTACGTTACTTTTTGAGTGCAATCACCTATTTAGATAATACGTGGTAAGGTCGATCACCTAGACCCTTGAAGTGGTTAGGCTCCCCATCTAGATATGGGTTGAGGTGGGCAGATTGATCGATAGAGTGTAGTGATTTATTCCTGATTGGCCAGCTAGGGTAAATCCCGCCTACGGGCCGCACAACCCTATCATGAGGGGGTAAGCCATGACACAAAGATATCCACAGGTAATAGTTTCAGTTATTATTACGTATGTATAGATTTGCAGAAACAGGGAATATACTTACTTATACTAGAAGTATTTTGAATAATATTCTCCGATATTGACATGTTAAACATTAGGGGCAGGGGTGGTGGATTTTATCATTTATACTTTGTTTATATATTCAGTTATTCACGTTTATTTGAAAATAGATTTTCATGATATAGTAGCTCATTTGCCACACACTAGTAATAGCATATTCTTCTTACTGAGCGTTGGCTCATCCTAGTGTTGAAATATTTTTCAGGAGATCCAGGTAGGCGAGCAAACCAGGCTCGCAGATAGAGGGGCTTCTGTACTGCCCTACTAGTGGAGAATGAGTACATTTTGGGAGTATTTTTGTATACCTTAGCTAGTTAAGGGCATTTTGGGGAACAGACGTATGTATATATATTTTGGAAAACATGTAGTACTCTGGTATTGTGTGGTATTGGTTTGGTATGGTATATATATTTTCATATGGTTATGTCTATGTGATTTATGCTTCTCGCTGCTTAGGTTATTGATTGCGTTTACTCCCAGTATGGTATCAGAGCATGTAGAATGTTATAGTATAAAAAATAAAAATAAAAACCCAATTAATTAAGGAGGTCGTTACATCTTAAGCTTCGCATACAACTTCTTTTCTCTCAGCACCTAAAGTACTATCCTCAGATGTTCCTCATGCTCCACTGGGTTCTTCGAATACACCAGTATATCATCAATAAATACTACCACAAACTAATCCAAGTACTAGTGAAAGACCATATTCATCATATCCATAAACACTGTAGGAGCATTCATCAACCCAAACGGCATAACTAGAAATTCATAATGACCATACCGTGTTCTGAACGTCGTCTTCGAAACATCTTCCGCCCTGACTTTCACCTGATGGTACCCGGAGCATAAGTCTATCTTCAAAAAGATATGTGCCCCCTGTAACTAGTCAAACAAATCATCAATACGCGAAAGCGGGTATTTATTCTTGATAGTCACTTTTTTTATTTCTTGATAGTTGATGCACAACCTCATCGAGCCATCCTTCTTCCTCACAAACAAAATTGGCACTCCCCAGGGCGACACACTGGGCCAAAAAAATCCCTTATTTAACAGCTCCTGCAACTGCTCTTTCAATTCTTTTAGCTCTGCCAGTGCCATTCTATACGGCGCCTTCAAAATCGGTGCTATCCCCGAACCAGATCAATAACGAACTCTACCTCATGATCAAGAGGCAGTCCCAGCAAATCCTTAAGAAATACATCAGGAAAGTTTCTCACCACTAGGATATCCTCCACCCTTATCTCCCCTTCTGATACTTCCTTCACCCTAGCTAAATATCCCTGATAGCCTTTTGATAGCAATCTATGCGCTTGAATAACAGATAATAACTGAGGTGGGATACGCACATATGCTCCCACGAATCTGTATTCTTGTCCCTCTGGAGGTCTGAATACTACCATTCTCTGATGGCAATCAATGCTAGCATAGTAGGCAGCTAACCAATCCATACCCAAGATTATCTCAAACCCATGCATGTCTAGAACCACCAAATTAGCTAACAAAGACGTTCCATGAATATCCACTAGACAGTCCCTGAGTACCTTTCTACATATCCCAACAGCCCCAGTCGGCGTAGCAACAGAAAAACTAATATCTAACTGCTGAGGCTCAAATCTACACAATTTCACATAATCCCGAGCGATAAAAGAATGAGTCGCCCCATAGTCAAACAAGACAATAGCTTTAAATGACAGTATTGAAACAGTACCTGTCACAACATCTATTGCCACCATAGCATCTCCTGGCGTCAGTGCATAAACTCGCGCCGGAGCAGTATTCCTCTGCTGTCCACCTCGAGGTGCCTGGTAGCCTCCTCTATATGGTCGAGGAGCAGCCACTACCACTGGTGGTGCCTGGCAGCTCCTCGCAATATGCCCAGGCTAGTGGCACTGATAGTAGACAACCTCTCTCGCTCGACACTCTCCTGGGTGCCTCCTCAAACATTTGGGACAAGGAGGGGGCATCTGTCTGCCCTGTACTGGTCGCTCACTTCCTCCCTGTCTTCGTCCTCCCCTGGTATCATATCTCCTCCATGGCCCTCGAATGGGCCCTGCTTGAAAATCAGAAGATACGGGCCTCTTCCTCTGGCTTTGGGTTGCTGTACCTCTCTATATGCTACTCTCAATCACCGCAGCTTTGTCCACTATCTTCGAGAAGGTCTGAGCTCGGAAACCTACCACCTGCACATACAGGTTCTACCTCAAGACCTCCCCAAACTTCCTTGCCTTCCTCTCCTCATCTGGCACCATATACGGGGCGAACCGAGACAATTCAACAAACCTTGCTGCGTACTCTTGCACCATCACAAACCCCTGTGTCAGATACAGAAAATCTGACGCCTTTGCACTCCTAACTGTAGTGGCAAAGTATTGCTCGAAGAAAATCTCCCTGAAGCGACTCCATGTTATCGCTATAGGATCCGGCCTCTGCTCCTCCAATACTCTCACTGACCTCCACCAGTGCTTTGCCTCCCCAGTCAATTTAAATTTGGCAAATAACACCCTCTGTTCGTCCGTAAATGAGAGGACTGCCAGTATGTCCTCTATGTCCTGAACCCAATTCTCTGCTACAAGTGGGCCTACTCCACCAACAAAAGATGGAGGTCGCATACACGTGAACTGCTCGATCATGCAAATCCTCTCCCCCGAGCTCCTGGCCATATCAACCATCACCTGCTGAGTGATGCTACGCAATACCGTGTCAGGGTCTGCACCACCCATACTGGAAGATCCGACTCCATCACCTCCCGTATTCGTGTTACCGTTCCCTGGATCCATCCTGCAAAGGAAACAACTAATCTCAGCATACAATCACTATCACACAACCTATACACTATGATAACTCATAAATCATTCTTCTATCCACATCCTTAATCACTATTTAAGATTCAGTCCGACCACTCAGAAACACGATCTAGCGATAGTATCCATGGTTTTCCTAAAATCGTCACCTCAGGAAAAACACAAAAACAACTCCAGTACTCCTGTCTCTAGGCCGCAAGATAGAACCCTAAATTCTCACCTCATCCTCTAACAACCACTAACTCACATTCAGTCTACCCATCACCTATTTTCCTCAAAATCTACTCCTGAATTCTGGTATTGCATTCCGCTATCTACTAAAGTCTACAGAACCTAACAACCTAGGCTCTGATACCAAACTGTGACGCCCCGATTTTCGTACATTTTTTTCTCAATAATAAATAAATAATCACACATAATCCATAACATTCACAAATCAGCCACGTCAACAACCTTACTATCATTTGTATGACCCGACCCGCACTGTGTACAGGGTAAAAAGTCATTTATTTCATTATTACAACCTAACAATGGATGACAGTGTATTTATATCATTTAGAATACAATATCCAGAGTATCTACATACACACATATACATCATTATCACAAACTCAAAAACTACTCAACTCTAGGGGAAATTACACACCCCCTAATCCAAAAACTCACCCTATGTGTCAGGGTCCTAGCTCCTTATGATCACGGAGCTCTATCACCTGGTCTATCCCTGCTTCATGAAAAATTTAAATAATTTGGGTGAGACACATCTCAGTAAGAAAGAATAAATTATTTATAGTGTGTGGCCATATGAGTTCAATTATAATACACTTTACTTTTCCAATCATCATTTCATCTGAGAAAATGCACTGATATACACATTTTCATATTCATATAGATATACAACACAAGCTTTTATAAGCTTTAAAATCATTTCTCAAATTCAATGATTTCCAACACATAATTATCCATGAAGTTCCTGAGAATAGTTCGATGACCTGCCCATACAAATAGCTTCCCTCTGCTCTAACACGTTATCCAACCAAATATGCCTACATCTGATACCTATTAGGGCACTCACCTTACTCAGTAAGCCCTCAGGTAGAGAGTTTCACTTCGCCTTAATTATTTATGCCATTAACTCACATAGTTCATTTCTCATATTTAACATTCTTTATTTCTCAATTTCCATTATTTCTTTCTCATTTTAGCCAATTTTATCATTCTTTCACTTTCCATTTTCATTTTACTTTTCGGCTCATGAGTATCTTTGGTATCAAATACCAACATCGCGTCTATAACTCATGGCCACCCTGAGGATCTTTCTATCCACGTCATGCTTCCCCCCATGGTCAAGGTTGTGCGGCTCAAAGGCTAGATCTAGCCGCAATTGGCCGACCCGGTTAGATCAAATATTATATCACATATCGCATCTGTAGTACGACTGGCCGGACTATAACCCTGATCCGAACGCAGCGGGCCCAACAACCCTATACAATGGCTCAGTCGACTATCACACCACACGCTCCAAGAGTCCGTGTGATTGCACTAACACCACTAGCAACGGTACCGTGCTCAATATCATAACCATCCATTAGGGTTCACCACCACATACCTGCAATCATTATGCAGTATTGACATTTCATCAATCATATTCCAGTATATCACAATTCAGTTCAATATATTCTCATCATTTTCTGTGCACATTTCATCATCTCGTAATAACATATATCATATTTCACGTATTTTTCACATTTTCCCAAATTACTCATATCAATAATTTGTACAAACTCATTTCTCATGCAAATAATTTCCACTCACAGATAAATACCACATTTCATTATTTTCCAATATCAGTAATTCACAAAATCTCATTTTTCAGGCAAAACATTTCTACTCACATATAAATACCATATTTCATTATGTTGACCTAACTAGGCCGTTCAATCATGTTTTGATGATAACAAAATGAAGGATGCTTTAACATATGATATTAAGTGATGTGTTTTAGGTAAAAGAACTCTCAAGGTTGATAGGTTGAAGCTCAATGTTAATCTAGTGAAAGCTCCTCAGAATGTTGAAGGCAATGAATGACAAATGAAGAAGTTTAAGGGCAAGCAAACCCAGAGTCAAAAGTCAACCTTAAAAGGTTGAAGGAGGCTGAAGAATTTAAGAAGACCATAATTAGAAGAACTGTTGTAAGTACTTCAAAGCCAAATGCTAGTTAGATATGTGAAATTCTCATAAGTCAAAAGAAACTAAGAAACACCTTGTTAAAAGAGCTTAAAATATGTTTTTTCTTTTCTTCATTTTGAAGTTCATTAGGCAAAGAGACTTAGAGACTTTAGTTTAAGTCTTGGAACACATTTTTCAAGGTTAAATAAGTTAATATTCCAAGATTAATTAAGTAAAGAAGAGTTTAATTCGACAATTTAATTAAATGAGGAAATTGTTCTTTGGAAAAATTTTGAATTTCAAAATTAGTTCAATAATTTAATTAAATGAGGAAATTGTTCTTTGGAAAAATTTTGAATTTCAAAGTTAATTCAATAATTTAATGCTACCTAATTAAATGAGAAAATTGTTCCTTGGAAAAATTTTGAATTTCAAAATTAATTCAATAATTTAATTAAATGAGGAAATTGTTCTTTGAAAATTTTAAATTTCAAAATTAATTCAATAATTTACTGCTGCCTAATTAAATGAGAAATTTGTTTTTTGAAAAATTTTGAATTTCAAAGTTATTTCAATAATTTAATGCTACCTAATTTAATGAGGACATTATTCTTTGAAAAAGCCTATAAATACCTCTTTGGGTAATGAAAAAAAACAATGATAGAGAAAACACAAGAAAAGAGATAAATCAGATAAAATTTGAAATTCATCTTGTGCTGAAATTCTCTTGAAGTTCTTCTTTGCTCACATCTTTTGATCGAGAGGAATTCTACAATTTTGGTAAATTGAAAATATCAAAACTCGGTTCGGGGTTGCAATTCCATTTCTCTTTTAAACGAACCATTGGTGACTTCTAAAAACTTTAAAGTTTCATATATTCTAATTTGCTTTGATTTTTTTGAAGTACAATTTACATCTCAATTTGTACAACCTACTCTAAATTTTGAGAGTATTTTTTTGTATGCAGAATTTATATTATATTCTTGTAGATTGTGATGATTCCAGGTTTTTTAGATCGTTGGCTAGGCGAGGGATTATCGCTTAGAGAGGTGCTGCTCTAGCCTTCTGAAGGAGTTTGTAAATGTATTGTTCCTCCCAGTAAAGGAACAGGTTTAGTGAATCCTTTGGTGGTTTTTCCAAAGGCAAGGTCGTAGGCTGTGTTGAAGCCGAACCTCGTAAAATCCAGTGTCTCACTCTCTCTTTCCCTTACTCTTTATTTTCAACATATTTATATTGCGTGGATGGTTTAAATTTGAAATCATATACACTACGTATATTTGGAAATCAAACAAACTTAAAGTTTAATTTTGATTTGGGTTGCAGAAACCGAAAGGGAGTATATTGGTTAAACCATACTTTGCGGAGACCATACGGGAGTACGTTACTTGGTTAAAACACCCAAAAAAAATTAACTAATAGTTTACTTGAATTCTGAATTTTGGGAAGAGTGTGGATGTGTGGTTGTAAATCATATAAAAGAAGTAAATTTATTTTAACAAGCATATCATTCAACTACAGGGCTTGATTCATATTTATAAGGCATACATAAACAAATAACCATCCTAATTTCTTACTACTGTATATCTTAATTTTGGTTTGGTTGTTTGCTTTCAAATTGTGTTTGATTAGTTTGGATAGTGTGGTTGATTGAAAGGTTGTTTGGTGATTTAGTTGTTTAAGTGCTTATTTTGTTGATTGTATAAAAGACACCAAGTTATTATGTATTTGACAAATTAAACAAACAAGTAAAAGAATTGGTTAAATAATAAAAGAAGTTAAGTATTCTTAAAAGGAATTAAAAAGAAAGTTTTTAAATTCCCAATTCACCCCCCTCTCGGGAAGCTATCCTAATTTCACATTATTTTTCACTAATCACATCAATCATTTTCATTTCAATATTTTCTCGGAAATTACTCACCATTATATTTTACACTCCAAAATATCACAACTTAAAATTACTCAAATGCCACACAATTTATCTGATATTTATATCATAATAATTTTCAGAAAAAATATCATATGCTTATTTTCACATATTAATTCAAATAACAATTCTAAAAATACTGCTATAATTTATTCCCCTTACCCGACTTACTGAGAGTCTCACTAGAACCCCAAATCCTATGCCCTTGGTGCCCGAAATTCAACTCTTGAAATATATATTTTTTCCAGATTAATTAATCTATTTCTCCAAAATAATACTCATCTAACCTTCCCTAGGCTCCATATACTTCAAATTAATATTTAAACTAACATTTAACAGCCCCACTTAATTTTCTAAATTTTTCCTACGGGTCCCAAAAGTACACCCGTGGCGCTCACCTAGGCCCTAAATTTCAGAAATCCTACTTCAACCCCAGTTGCTTAACATTTTAGCATTTCTAAATTAATCCTAATTAATTAAAAATAAGCCTTTTAATAACCCCCGTACCCCAAATTTGGGGTTTTGCCCATGACGACCCCACGAGAATTCTGTCCCGCTAGACTTATAGAGAATCATCCATAGATTCTTGTGGTGGTGTCCGTTCGTCGATTGGGCTTATAATTTGCAAGAAATTAAAGAAAAATAAGAAATTGACTTACCCCAGGAAATACGCCTACGCCACTCCTACCATCGATCCGCTCCGATAGAAATGATGAAGGTAGCGGAGAATGGAGTCCAACGGTATCTTCCGATTTTCAATCGGGCGAAAATTCGCCACGAAATCGAGGCAAGAGGGAGAAAGAATGAGAGGAGAGAGAGAAAGAGAAATAGGTGGGGAGGCGCTGCTCTTGCGCAGGAAGAAGACCCTCCAATTCAAAAATTTTTCCTAAATCTTCACAAAGCTTCAGGAATATTAGTATATAATAATAATAATAATAATAATAATAATAATAATAATAATAATAATAATAATAATGACAATATAATATTTAATTAATATTAATAATAATATATTTTATTAATAAAAATAAAAATAAATTTTTATTTTTATTTTTTTATCTTTTTGTTTTAAATGTAATTAATTAATTATTTTTTTTTTTTTTTTGGGAATCACTTCACTAATATTTTATATCCTTTTTTTTTTTTTTGGTTATTACATTCTCCCCTCTTTATAAAAATTTCATCCTCGAAATTTTTTTATTCATCAGCTTTCCATCCTTAGAGAGAAGACACCACAATTTTATTAATTACTCTCACTTTTTGGCGGAGGAATATCGTGGTTACAACGAGGGTTCTGGGAGATTACAACTATTCCAAAATTCTCCCAAAGCCATTCATATTTCAAAATTAAAAACCCTATCTATCCTACCTTACACTATACAAATAAAAATATACAATATTATTCCTTTCACTTGACTGACTCAACTCTAAGCTCCACTGAATAAGTGTGGATATTTCTAGCGCATCTGATCCTCTAGTTCCCAGGAAGCCTCCTCAACGGCATGATTGCGCCAAAAAACTTTCACCAGTGGAATCTTCTTCGTGCGTAACTCCTGTTCCTTCCAGTCAAGAATCTGCACTGGTACTTCCTCATAAGTTAAAGTGTCTCTCAACTCCAGTGCTTCATAGCTGATCACATGGGAGGGGTCTGGGACGTATTTCCTCAGCATAGAAACATGAAATACGTCGTGGATCCTAGATAGGACCGGTGGTAATGCTAAATGATAGGCAACTGGACCCACTCTTTCAAGAATCTCGAATGGTCCAATATACCTAGGGCTCAGCTTACCCTTCCTCCCAAACCTTATAACTCCCTTCATCAGCGCCACCTTCAGGAACACGCAATCACTTGCGTCAAACTTCAATTCTCGTCGACGAGTATTAGCATAACTCTTCTGCCGGTTCTGTGCTGTCCTGATCCTGTCTCTGATGAGTCTAACTTTATCCTGAGTCTACTGTATCAGCTCTGGCCCCAATATCTGTCTCTCTCCAACCTTATCCCAGTATAACAGGGATCGGCACCCCCTTCCGTAAAGTGCCTCATACGGTGCCATCCCAATGCTGGCCTAGTAGCTGTTGTTATACGCAAACTCAACCAGTGGCATATTTTATATCCAACAACCTCCAAAGTCCAGCACACATGCTCGTAGCATATCCTCCAGAATCTGTATCGACCTCTCCGTCTGCCCATCTGTCTGAGGATGAAAAGTTGTGCTGAACGACAACTGAGAACCCATGGCCCCTTGCAGACTCTTCAAAAAATGAGATGTGAACCATGGGTCTCTATCTAAAACTATGGACACTGGGACGCCGTGGAGCCTAACTATCTCCTGGATATATAACTCAGTCAATCTGTCCATTGAGTAGCTAACTTTGATCGGCAAAAAGTGGGCAGTCTTTGTCAATCGATCCACCACTACCCAGATAGCGTCATGTCCATTCAATGTCGGTGGCAATCCTGTGACTAAATCTATCGCTATATGCTCCCACTTCCACTCAAGAATATGGAGTGGCTGCAATGATCCCACTAGTCTCTGATGCTCATCCTTAACTTGCTGGCATGTCAAACACCAATCCACTTACTGGGCTATCTCCCTCTTCATGTTACTCCACCAGAAGGACTCTCGAAGATCCCTATACATTTTATTGCTACCTGGATGTACAATATATAGGGACCGATGTGCTTCCTCCAAAATAACCGTCTTGATCTTAGGGTCGGCAGGAACGCATAACCTGGTATGGATCCTCAAGGCTCCATCATCTGAAATGCTGAACTCTGGTTCCTGACCATCCTGTACCTTTCCCACAAGCTCTACTAGTTCTGCATCATTCCTCCGAGCAACTTTAATCATCTATTGTAGAGTTGGTTGTAAAACCAAGTCAGTAATAAATGTCTAGTGATTGCCCTCTACCAGCTCCACACCGAGCCTCTCTAAATCCATCTGGATCGGATGCTGAATCTCCACTGCAGATACAGATAAATCCACTAATTTTCGGCTCAAAGCATCAGCAACCATATTAGCCTTTCTCGGGTGGTAGCGGATAGTGCAGTCGTAATCCTTTATTAGTTCCAGCTATCTCCTTTACCTCATATTTAATTCCTTCTACGTGAAGAAATATTTTAAACTCTTATGGTCAGTAAATATCTCACACCTACCCCCATATAGATAGTGCCTCCAAATCTTCAACTCGTAAACAACCGCCGCCAATTCGAAATCATGGGTAGGGTAGTTCTTTTTATATTCTTTCAACTGTCGTGAGGCATAGGCTATCACTCCCTCACTACATCAACACGCATCCGAGCCCTTTATGGGATGCATCACTGTGAATCACAAACCCCTCTTCTGCTGATGGAATCATCAACACAGGTGTAGTGATGAGTCGCTGCTTCAATTCTTGGAAGCTTTGCTCACATTCATCAGACCATTCAAACTTCACTCCCTTCCTGGTCAATCTGGTCAATGGGCCTGACAATCTAGAGAAACCCTCAACAAACCTGCGGTACTACCCAGCCAATCCCAGGAAACTCCTGATCTCATGTACGTTCTTTGGTCGTACCCAGTCTACTACCACCTCAATCTTACTCAGATCAATAGAAATACCACCCCTGGATATAATGTGTCCAAGGAAGGTAACCTATTCCAGCCAAAACTCGCACTTCTTGAGCTTCACATACAACTTCTTTTCTCTCAGCACCTGAAGTACTATCTTCAAATGTTCCTCATGCTCCACTGAGCTCTTCGAATACACCAATACATCATCAATAAATACTACCACAAACTGATCCAAGTACTGGTGAATGACCCTATTCATCAGATCCATAAACATTGCAAGAGCATTTGTCAACCCAAATGGCATAACTAGAAATTCATAGTGACCATACCGTGTTCTGAATGCCGTCTTCGGAACATCTTCCGCCCTGACTTTCACCTGATGGTACCCGGAGCGTAAGTCTATCTTCAAAAAGATCCTTGTCCCCTATAACTAGTCAAACAAATCATCGATATGCGGGAGTGGGTATTTATTCTTGATAGTCACATTTTTTATTTCTCGATAGTCGATGCACAAACTCATCGAGCCATCCTTCTTCCTCACAAATAAAATTGGTGCTCCCCAGGGTGACACACTGGGCCAAACAAATCTCTTATCTAACAACTCCTGCAACTGCTCTTTCAATTCTTTTAGCTCTGCCGGTGCCATTCTATACGACGCCTTCGAAATCGGCATTGTCCCCAGAACCAGATCAATAAAGAACTCTACCTCATGATCAAGAGGTAGTCCTAGAAAATCCTCGAGAAATACATTAGGAAAGTCTCTCACCACTGGGATATCCTCTACCCTCAGCTCCTCTTCTGATACTGCCTTCACCCAGGCTAAATATCCCTAACAGCCTTCTGATAGAAATCTATGCGCCTGAATAGTAGATAATAACTGAGGTGGGGTGTGCACACGTGATCCCCACAAATCTGAATTTTTATCCCTCTAGTGGTTTGAATACTACCACTCTCTAATGGCAATCAATGCTAGCATAGTGGGCAGCTAGCCAATCCATACCCACGATTATCTCAAACTCATGCATGTCTAGAACGACCAAATTATCTAACAAAGACGTCCCCTGAATACCCACTGGATAGTCTCTAAGTACCTTTCTACATATCCCAACAGCCCCAGTCGGCGTAGCAACAAACAAACTAATATCTAACTGCTGAGGCTCAAATCCACACAACTTCATATAATCCCGGGCGACAAAGAATGAGTCGCCCCAGAGTCAAACAAGATAGTAGCTTTAAATGACAGTATTGAAATAGTACCTGTCACTACGTCTCTTGCCGCCTCAACATCTCTCAACGTTAGTGCATAAACTCGTGCAGGAGGAGTATTCCTCTGTTGTTCACCTCGACATGCCTAGTAGCCTCCCCTATATGGTCGAGAAGCAGCCGCTACCGCTGGTGCTACCTGGAAGCTCCTCGCGATATGCCCAGACTGGTGGCACTAATAGCAGACAACCTCTCTCGCTCGGCACTCTCCTAGGTGCCTCCTCAAATATTTGCGACAAGGAGGGGGCATATGTCTACCCTATACTGCTCGCTTTCCTCCCCCCTGTCGTCGTCTTCCCCTGGTATCACATCTCCTCCACGGTCCTCGATTGGGCCCTGCCTGATAATCAGAAGACGAGGGCCTCTTCCTCTGGCTCTGGGCTGCTGCGCCTCTTTGTATGTTGCTCTCAATCACCGCAGCTCTGTCCACTATCTCCGAGAAGGTTTGAGCTCGAAAACCTACCACATGCTCATGCAGGTTCTGCCTCAAGCCCTCTTCAAACTTCCTCGCCTTCCTCTCCTTATCTAAAACCATATACGGAGCGAACCGAGACAGCTCAACAAACCTTACTGTATACTGCTGCACCATCATAAACCCATGTGTAAGATACAGAAACTCTAATGCCTTCGCGCTCCTGACCGAAGCGAGAAAGTACCGCTCGAAGAAAATATCTATGAAGCGACTCCATATCATCGTTATAGGATCCGGCCTCTACTCCTCTAGTACTCTCACTGACCTCCACCAGTGCTTTGCCTCACCGGTCAATTTAAATGTGGCAAATAACACCCTCTCCTCGTCCGTACATGAGAGGACCTCTAGTATGTCCTCTATTTCCAGAACCCAATTCTCTGCTACGAGTGGGTCCGCTCCTCCAGCAAAAGAAGGAGGTCACATATGCGTGAATTGCTCGATCGTGCAACTCTTCTCCCCCGAGATCCTGGCCATCTCAGCCATCACCTGCTGAGTGACGCTACGCAATACCGCGTCAGGGTCTGCACCACCCATACTGGAAGGTCCTACTCCATCACTTCACGCATTTGTGTTACTGTTCCCCGGATCCATCCTGCAAAAGGAAACAACTAATCTCAGCATGCAATCACAGTCACACAACCCATGCACTACGATAACTCGTTAATTATTCTTCTATCCACATATATAATCCCCATTTAAGCTTCAGTCCTACCACTCAGAAACACGATCTAGTGATAGTATCCATGGTTTTGCTAAAATCGTCACCCCGGGAAAAACACAGAAGCAACCCTGGTACTCCTGTCTCTAGGCCGCAAGATAGAACCCTAAATTCTCACCTCATCCTCTAACAACCACTAACTCACATTTCAGTCTTCCCATCACCTATTTTCCTCAAAAATCTACTCCTATACTCTAGTATTGCATTCCGCTGTCTACTAAAGTCTACAGAACCTATCAACCTAGGCTCTGATACCAAACTGTGATGCCCCGATTTTTGTATAATTTTTTTCTCAATAATAAATAAATAATCACACGCCATCCATAACATTCACAAATCGGCCACGTCAACAATCCTACTATCATTCATACAAACCGACCCGCATTGGGTACCGGGTAAAAAGTCATTTATTTCGTTATTACAACCTAACAGCGGAAAACAGTGTATTTATATCATTCAAAATACAATATCCACAGTATCTACATACACACATATACATCATTATCACAAACTCAAAAACTACTCAACTCTAGGGGAAATTACACACCCCCTAATCCAAAAACTCACCCTGTGTGTCAGGGTCCCAGCTCCCTATGATCACAGAGTTCTATCACCTGGTCTATCCATGTTCCCTAAAAAATTTAGATAATTTGGGTGAGACACATCTCAGTAAGAAGGAATAAATTATTTATAGTGTGGCCATATGAGTTCAATTATTATACACTTTACTTTTCCAATCATCATTTCATCAGAGAAAATACACTGATATACACATTCTCATAATCATATAGATATACAACACAAGCTTTTATAAGATTTAAAATCATTTCTCAAATTCAATGATTTCCAACACATAATTATCCGCAAAGTTCCTGAGAATAGAGAAGATTACCCGCCCATACAAATAGCTTCCCTCTACCCTAATACGTTATGCAGCCAGATATGGCCACATATGATACCTATCAGGGCACTCACCTTACTCAGTAAGCCCTCAGGCAGAGAGTTTCACTTCGCCTTAATTATTTATGTCATTAACTCACACAATTCATTTCTCATATTTAACATTCTTTATTTCTCAATTTCCATTATTTCTTTCATTTCTCATTTTAGTCAATTTTATCATTCTTTCACTTTCCATTTTCATTTTACTTTCCGTCTCATGAGTATCCTTGGTATCAAATACCAACATCGCGTCTGTAACTCATGGCCACCGTGAGGATCTTTCTATCCACGTCATGCTTCCCCCCATGGTCAAGGTTGTGCGGCTCAAAGGCTAGATCTAGCCGCAATTGGCCGACCCGGTTAGATCAAATATCATATGACATATCGCGTCTGTAGTACAACTGGCCGGACTATAACCTTGATCTGAACTCAGCGGGCCCAACAACCCTACACAATGGCTCAGTCGAATGTCACGCCACACGCTCCAAGAGTCCGTGTGGTTGCACTAACACCACTAGCAACGGTATCGTGCTCAATATCATAACCATCCATCAGGGTTCTCAACCACATACCCGCAATTATTAGGCGGTATTGGCATTTCATCAATCATATTCCAGTATATCACAATTCAGTTCAATATAAATATTCTCATCATTTTCTGTGCACATTTCATCATCTCGTAATAACATATATCATATTTCACGTATTTTTCACATTTTCCCAAAATACTCATATCAATAATTTGTACAAACTCATTTCTCATGCAAATAATTTCCACTAATAGATAAATACCACATTTCATTATTTTTCAATATCAGTAATTCACAAAATCTCATTTTTCAGGCAAAACATTTCTACTCACATATAAATATCATATTTCATTATTTTTCACTAATCACATCAATAATTCTCATTTCAATATTTTCTTAGAAATTACTCACCGTTATATTTTACACTCCAAAATATCAAAATTTAAAATTACTTAAATGCTACACAATTTATCTAATATTTATATCATAATAATTTTCAGACATAATATCATATGCTCATTTTCACATATTAATTCAAATAAAAATTCTAAAAACACTGTTATAATTTATTCCCCTTACCCGACTTATTGGGAGTCTCGCTGGAACCCCAAATCCTACGCTTTTGGCGCCCGAAATTCAACTCCTGAAATTTGCATTTTTTCTAAATTAATTAATCTATTTCTCCAAAATAATACCCATCTAACCTTCCCTAGATTCCATATATCTCAAATTAATATTTAAACTAACATTTAACAGCACCACTTAATTTTCTGAATTCTGCATGCGAGTCCCAAATTACACCCACGGCGCTCGCCCGGGCCCTAAATTTCTGAAATCCTACTTCAACCCCAGATGCTCAACATTTTATCATTTCTAAATTAATCCTAATTAATTAAAAATAAGCCCCTTAATAACCCTCGTACCCCAAATTTGGGGTTTTACCCACGACGACCCCACGAGAATTCTGTCCTGCTAGACTTGTAGAGAATCATCCTTAGATTCTCGTGATGGTGTCCGTTCGTCGATTGGACTTATAATTTGTAAGAAATTAAAGAAAAATGAGAAATTGGCTTACCCCAGGAGATATGCCTACGCTACTCCTACCACCAATCCGCTCTGGTAGAAATGACGACAGTGGAGAATGGAGTCGAGCGGTATCTTCCAATTTTTGTTCGGGCAAAAATCTGTCACGAAATCGAGGAGAGAGGGAGAGAAAATGAGAGGAGAGAGAGAAAGAGTAATAGGTGGGCGGGGGCTGCTCCTGCGCAGGAAGAAGACCCTACAATTCAAGAATTTTTCCTGAAGCTTCACAAAGCTTCAGGAATGTTAGTATATAATAATAATAATAATAATAATAATAATAATAATAATAATAATAATATATTTTATTAATAAAAATAAAAATAAAATTTAATTATTATTATTTTTTATTTTTTTATTTTAAATGTAATTAATTAATTAATTAAATTTTTTTTTTTTTTTTTGGAATCACTTCACTAATCTTTTATATCCTTTTTTTTTTTTGGGTTATTACATGACATATGGGCCCACTAGGCAGGTTGAGGGCATCACAGAGCATGATTTTATTTACCATAACACTCTAGACCCCACTTTAGGGTTCAGGGTGTTACATGTTAGGCCTTCTACCTTTCCAAAGTTCATAAAGAGTTTTATTCAAATTTGATCTGAAATTAGGAATAACTTCCCAAGAGGGGGATGAATTGGCTTTTTAAAACTTTCTCTTTAATTCTTTTAAAGTCCTTAATTTCTTTTAATATTTAACCAATTCTTTGACTTTTTTATTTATTTTGTCAATCAAACAAGAACTTGATTTCTTTTGAACAATCAATCAACAACACAATTAAACACAATTAAACATTCAATCTTCAACCACACTTTGAAAGTAAAAACAATCAAACAATTAATCACAATTTCCATACCAACACAACCACAATTTATTTACCAAATATAAGTTCACTGCAGCACTATTAGATTGATGAAATTATTCAAGATTTAAGACTCTTGGAATATAAAAAAAATCTTTATACCATCCAATCACAATCAATATAATATATGTAACTTTCAACTTTTAATGTTTTTAGCCCTGTGGTGAATGTGAGTTTTGAACAAAGCCCTGTATATATGAAATTTCTACTTCAATATGATATTCAATATAAAATCCAATTACTCTTTCCCAACTTCATAATTCAAACAAACTCTTAAGTTAATTTATTTTTGGGACGTTTAACCAAGTAAAAGTACTCTATAGATTTCCACAAAGAATGGTTCAACCAAACTGTAACTTCCGTTGGTTTCTGACACCCAAATCAAAATCAAACTTTAAGATCTACTTAATTTCCAAATATACGTAATTTATATGATTTTCAAATTTAAACCATCCACGCAATTTAAATATATACTGAAAATAAAGAGCAGGGAAAGAGAGAGTGAGACGGAGATTTTTACAAGGTTTGTCTTATACCCAGCCTACATCCTCACCTTTGGTAAACCACTAAAAGATTCACTAAACCTGTTCCTTTAACGGGCGGAACAAACCTTTACAAACACTCCTTGGTTAAGGCTAAAGCCGCCTTCTCCAAACGATATTCCCCTTGTCTGGTTAATCCTTAACTAGGCTAGAGCCCGCCCCCTCTCTCAGCAATGTCCCCTTGCTTAGCAACGATTTCAAAACAACCTTGGAATCATCAATCTACAAGATATAAATCAAATAGATGCGTACAAAGAACTTGCTCCTCAAAGAGCTGGTTAGTACCCAATTACAGCACAACTAATATACTTCAAAGTAAACACTATTATGGAAATTAACTTAAGCTCAATGAAGTATATCATCGATAATTTTTCAATGATTGAAAGATTTAGAATTGTAGCACAATTCCGGGGGAAGCAGATCAACAAACTTCAGTGAATGTACACAATATGTGAGCTTGAGAGCAAAGAGAGCCTTGAGAATTGAGAGCAATTGAGAGAGACTTTGAATTTTCAGAATTTGAATGAATTCTGGTTCCTTGATTCATTGATCTTGGGCTTATTATAAAACTTTAAAAAGTGTATAAATTGATCCCTAACTGTCTTGGAGTATTCCCCAAGTTTTACAAATTTTGAGCCCCAAAGCAACCTCATTACAATTTTGGCCAGTTATGAAAAAATCAAAACAGCCGCTGTGTTTGTGGCAGTAGACTGTCCATTTGTGATAGTCGTTTTTCCAATTAAATTAAAGACACAGTAGAGTGGCAGTCGCCTTTTTTAAAACGAACAGGCGTCTGTCAGTGAACACCAAGCTGTTAGTTTGAGCGCACTAAGTATTTTGGTTATAACTTTTTTTGTATGACTCCAAATTTGTGATCTGGTTGTAAATGAAATCTACAGATAAAATCCTAAAACGTTCATGCTGAACACATTTAAACTTAAACTTTTTGATGAAGAAAAAATGTGACATAAAATCAGATATAGAAAAATTGACAACATTTGAGAATCCTATTTTGGTTGCTTTTATTCCAAAAATGATTCCAACTTTTGAACATTTTTTACCCTTATAAAAATATTTTCCAAGTATGTTAAAAAGGTATCTAGGTCCAATAAATTAACTTAAGAGTTTCATGCATCCATATTGAATTCTTGAAAGTACTTACATGAAATTCCTAGACTCTTTCGAATTTCAACGGGCTTGACTTTAATCCTTAAAATCTTTATGCTTACTTCATCTTTCTTTGAGCTTTCATCAAGTTCTCTTAATCACTCATGATTTCATGATCTTCAAGCTTTTATCTTTGTGGCCTATAGGCTTAAATCCGCTATTTTGATGCTAAAAACAAGTAAGATTAACATGCTTCAGTTGAGTGTTGTATTTTTCAGGATGTCAATGTTGAAGTATTCATGTAGCAGGGACCCACAGTTGAGATCATCTCAAGAGCATGAGGATTTAAAGAGATCAACATGAAATCTCAAAGAAAATAAATCTTAGACTCAAAATGTCATATCTTGAAAGCTCACAAGAATCAAGGAATGTGGAAAGTTTACATCAGCAAAAATGATCCAGTCAAGAAAACTAAAAGATCATAGGAGCTCAAAGTCTGAATCAAGTGATGAAATATCAAGAAAGTTTAAAGATATGAAAGCTTAAAG
Organism: Malania oleifera; assembly: GCF_029873635.1. NCBI lineage: Eukaryota > Viridiplantae > Streptophyta > Magnoliopsida > Santalales > Ximeniaceae > Malania > Malania oleifera. The sequence continues at coordinate 10,570,056 of NC_080425.1, read as the reverse complement.
AAGTCTAAAAGGATCAGAGACCGCAGCACAAATAAAATTCAAAGCAAAGAAGACAATCAAAGGGGTCTTTAGGATAAGACCTTGTAAGTACTTCAAGTTCATTCAAATATGAAGTTTTCATTTGAAAGTTCACTAGGAAAAGAGCTTAGAGACCTTAATATAAAACTTGGAACTGTTTTTTTAAGTTAAAGAAATCTATATTCCAAGAATATCTAAGCTAAAATGAGAGGAGAAATCAAAAATGACTAGAAAAGAAAAAACAGTTAGTGGGCAGACAACTATCTGTTAATAGACAGACGACTGGAGAATTTAACAAAGCTTAAAGCTTAAAAATAGAAGCCTGACAGAATACTGTCAAGGCTCTAACAAGGACTGCCAGTGTAAAGTGAGAAGTCTGTGAATGTTTTTACCAGACGACTGTCCACCTTCTGTGTAGTTGAAACACCCTTAATATTACTCATGGACAGACGACTGTCGCCATAGGGAACGACGACGCCACTGAAGGGACAGAGATGCTCCTCTAGTTCTCGTTTTTACAGCTTATTAGATGGAAAGAACGGACTACCAGATTACATAGTCATGCTACTTGAGACATTTTTACAATCTTACAACGGAGTACAAATTTTGAAAATTCAATGTTTGGAAACTTAAAGTTAATTTCATATTTGGAAACAACCTTTAGCTATTCTTTGAAGTAAACAAAGCAAGGATGTTTTTTACATCAGAAATACCTCAAGAACATTGATTTTAGGACACCAAGAGCATTAAGAACTAATATCTGTTGTTTACTCTCTCATTTTGGAAAATATGAAAGTGCTTCAATTGGCTTACATCTGGCCTGAAATTAGAGGAAGTTTGCGATCATCTCGCTGGATGTGATCCTTAAATTGCTAATGCTCATCTATTGAAAGAACTCTATGGCAATACAATTCTGGAGTTCAATTCGATTTCATATTCTTTAATTTACTTTGAAGTATATAGTTGTTCTGTAATGTTTTGTGACACAGCTCCTTTGAGGAGCCCGAGACGTCCTTGTACACAACTATTTGAATTTTAATCTTGTAGATTGCGACTCAAGGATTTTTCCTTGTTTGGATCATGGGGAAGGGGATATTGCTTAGAGAGGGGGAATCGCTAGTTGAAAGGACGTGTATCCGAACGATACAATGGGTGATATGTTTGAGAGGCGGGCTGTCAACCCATTGAGGAGTGTGTAAAGGTAGGGCGTCCACCCGTTGTTATAAAGGAACAAGTTTAGTGAATCCTTTGCTGGTTTCGCCAAAGTGCGGGTAGGATTATGGTATAAGCGACGCCTGTTAAAATGTGCTTCGTCTCACTATCTATTTCCCTCTTTTATGGACATGTACATATTTAAATGTGTGGAGTTTAAATTGTGAAAATCAATTAAATGTACGTAATTATTTGTTTAAATCAAGTAATACCTTAAGTTGAGTTTTCCTTTGGGTTGTGTAAACCAAAAGGGTAATTACGTGTGAAGTCCATCTTTGCGGAGAAGATCGTAGGGAGTACGTACTTTGGCTAACCATCCCAACGATAAATTCAAACTAGAAGTTTATTTATTTGAATTGTTACTAAAATTTGGATAAAGAGTAATTGGATTTTTATATTGTACCATCATATTGTATGAAGAAGTTCATATATATGCAGGGCTTTGTTTCCAACTGCACATACACCACGGGCTAAAGAGACAGTCTAAACGCATGAAGGTGTACTATATACATTAATTGTGGTTGGTATGGTGTTATAATAGATTTGTTTTATATTACAAATATGTACTCCATTGGAATGATTTCACAATTTAATAGTTGCACAGTGAACTTCTATTTGGACGTAATCAAATGGTTGTGTGCGCCTGTGGTGATTGGCTTTGATCAGTTCAATTCGTTGTGTGGTTGAAGATTGAATGTTACTTGTTGTTTAATTGTGTTGTTGATTGAGTGTTCAGCACAAGGAAATCAAGTCTTGTTTGATTGACACAAAAGAAATAAACAAGTCAAAGCTTTGGTTTTAAATTTTAACATAAGTGAGGACCCTTTCAAAGGAAAATTAAGAGAAAGTTATTCAAAGAGCCCCAAAATCATCCCTACCCCCACCCCCCTGGAATGCTATTTCTACTTTCCATTTGGTATCAGAGCATGCGTTATAGCCAAATCCTAACAAGTAGTTATAAATAAAGTATGTCTACTCATGGCAAACATAGGCATAGCTCAATTTGGAGCGGGACATCTTTAACTACGGCCACCAAATATTTTGTGATTTGCTGAATACACGTTTTGGAAAAACCGAGAGGATGAGAAAATATATATAAAAGAGCGATTGAATGGAAAGTATGTGAAGTTGTTAGGGGATGGAGATCATATCCCATAAGATAGTAGTAGGAATATCCAAATCCAAAGGAGAACTAGAGAGATATGACCGTCAGATTATAACATGCTCCAAAAAAATTCAAGGCTTATAAATGTTATATCGTTGATCTGATGATGCCAATGAATTAAAGAATCCTGGCTTGCAATTCAGCGTAAGGAGTATATGAGATAAAGCTAGATGATGTAAACATATGAGTTAGAATGCAATGGATGGTTGGTGTTAGGGATAGGATGGAAATTTTGATATGGTTACAATCGGACATAGAAGCTTTTAGATTGAACCCAGATGAACCATAACAAATATGTTTAATCGATTCACTCACATATATTTAATTCCCTAAATCTGCTCTAGGAAAAACCTCTCACTACTTATGAGATGATTAGGAAAATTCTAGGAGGACTACCAATAGTATGGGAACACAAAAGCCAATGCATACCGAAGGAAGAAAAATGAATTTGAAATTAAGCACTTCCTTAGATGCGCATTATAAGGTCTTTTACTTTACATTATGGAAATGGCTAATGATTGAAATAATGGAAAAACCAGCCCCAGATTATAGTCTTTAAAGCCTTACTCAGCAAATTCAGCAGTGAATGGATGAGATGAAGAAGTCTTCATATTAAAAAAGCATGGCAAGGATACTAAAAGGGAGAAAGAAAAGTTCAAGAAAGAAATCAAAAACTGAATCAGGATGATCTCGAGAAAAGACATGTTAGAAGAAATCAAAGAACAAAATCTCCTAAATGTTAGCAATTGACAACAAAGACTGGATATATTAAAACATGAGAGATGTTCTCTACTTAGAGAAAGCGGTCAAGAAGAAAAACTCAAAGGCCATGAAAGCCACACTTGGGAACATGATTGAGTACAAGAGTACCAGACAATGTACTCTAAGTGACCCAGGATAAGGACATGCGGATACGTGCTTATGGATGGGACCAAAAGGAAGACTCCTCATCCAACACTTGATAACATCCGTGTGTAATTCATCTAGTGAAGACAATGATGAAATGAGGAGATTTATGCATCTATGAGAACTACAAAATGATCTATTCAAAAGACATAAGATGCTTATACAAAGGAAATAAAGCAAAATGCTCAGATTTAAAGAATCAAGAATGAGGGTAGGCTTAATGTAAAAAGTTTAGATATCCCTTAAAATGCCTGGAAAGGGAAAAGATTCAAGAACACGAAAAATAGAAAAAATACGTATGAACTTGCAATAAAAGAAATAGATACTAAAACTCTTGCTAAAAAAGAAAAACAACTTGAAAATCGGGGATAATTAGAAAGCAAGAATGAAACAAAGGATAGAAGACTTTGATCCCATCCTTACGAGTATATGAGAAAGAATGATATCTGAATGTAGAGGATAAGAATCGAAAAACTATCTCTTAGAGTTAGAGAAATCAATAAAGAAGTTGACACAAGAAAGAGATGGAGATAAACGATCTCAAGAGTAAATCAAAGATAAGATAAGCTCATGATAACTTACTAAAGGAAAAGAAAATCTGGATAAGATGAGGCTCACAAAGAATGTCATTGAACAAAGAAGGCATTGGTTTCAATAGAGTGAACAAAAAAAAGAAGCTTTATATGGGGGGATATTTTTCAAAAGAAATCCAAAGACTATGCTACCCACATTTAGCAAGGTTATACTCTATGCAATATGCATCAATGTTGTAAGAAAAAGGGGCATGACTCGTCTGAGTTGTGCTTCAAGGGCAGAGAGTGTTCTAGTTGTATCACGGATGATCCAGGATCGATTCCAAAGGGGGGACACTGAGTATTCAAGTATATGCAGTTAGGTGAAATCCTGTCTGACTGAAAAAAAATAGTGTTTGAAAATCTTTTGGTCTTTACGATTTGGAAAAACAGTTAAACAACGTGAGAGAAGCTTGAGTACAATCAAAATGAAACTAAAATTTTATCAATTCTCCACAAAATGCAAATTAATAAGAACAAAACTAACAGTTAACTGAAACACTTTACCAAACACTGGGTACGGGTCAACGTGTTTGCTTCCAAATTTACTAATTTCCTAGGGCCTTATCCTTTTACTAGTTTTATAGTAATCAAGGCATTAAGAAGATGAAATTTATTACTAACCGAGCGAGTAAATTGGGCCACATCCAAACGGAAGAAATAAAAATCTATACGCAATCAACGAATTTATGTAAAAATAAGTTGATGAAGAATCCTAGATTAAATCAAGGTTTTGATGGTCTAACGTCCAGCAACAAAACAAGAAGCAAGAGGGCTAGCGAGTTTATCAACGAATTCCCTGCAATTTTGGTTTTTTAACCAAATTATACACGTGAACAATGATATCATGTGGTAATAATTAACCATTGGAACGCGAACGAATGCCCACAACCCGAATTATGATGAACTTAGCCACTCATGCTTGCAATAGAAAAAAAACAAGTATGGAAAATCTAGTGTACTGAGGAAAGACCTAAACACGCTTTACGTAACGAGGCAACTACAAATAAGGAAAATTACAAATTGCAACATGGAGACTCCATTCAAAATCAAACACACCTAATTAAAAAATGGCAACTACAAATATGGAATAAACACGCAATGGAGCATGCAATCAAAATACACACACTCCTATCATAAATAGTAAAACAAGGCCTTTACCACTACCCACCTTTCCTGCCCTTAGCGTCAATTGTGATCCCAGGCTAGATTTCCATCCCTCACTTCTTTTTACTGCCTTCAAGGTTATTGCCCACCCCGAACTCAACACATCAATTTTCGTTGTATTCTTTTTCTCTGTACCCCTCCA